>NC_092097.1:3860592-3877132 GCF_045679555.1 Salvelinus alpinus
TGGCTCTCAATTAGAGGCAGGTGTTTGGCGTTCCTCTAATTGAGAGTCATATTTAGGTAGGTTGTTTCACAGTGTTCGTTGTGGGTGGTTGTCGCTGTGTCTGTGTTTATTGCACCACACGGTACTGTCTCGTCTCTCGTTCGTTCTTTCCTGTTCATGAGTGCATTGTTTTTTTATGTTCACCAGTTCAGGTCTGTTTAACGTCGTTTGTTGTTTTGTAGTTTATGCAAGTATAAGTTTTTGTGTTCGTCTTCGTCAGCAAATAAATCTATATGTATTCACAACCCGCTGCACCTTGGTTTAATCCCTGCTCCTCCTCTTCGGATGAAGAGGAGGAGGAGAGTCGTTACAGAACCACCCACCAAATTACCAGAACCAAGCAGCGGGGAAAAGGACAGCAACCGCAGAAATCCCAGGACTTGTGGACTTGGGAGGACGAGTTGAACGGAGAAGGACCCTGGGCACAGGCTGGGGAGTATCGCCGCCCCAAAGCTGAGCTGGAGGAAGCGAAAGCTGAGCGGCGGCGATATGAGGAGGCAGCACGGCAGCGGGACAGGTACGAGAGGCAACCCCAGATTTTTTTTTGGGGGGGGCTAGAGAGGAGTGTGGCTAAGCCAGGTAGCAGACCTGAGCGCACTCCTCGTGCTTATTATAAGCATCGCGTCACTGGTCAGGCACCGTGTTATGCGGTTAAGCGCACGGTGTCGCCAGTGCGTGCCCATAGCCCGGTGCGCTATAGAGCAGCCCCCCGAAAGTGTCATGTGAGTGTGGGCATCCAGCCGGGGCGTATTGTGCCTGCTCAGCGCGTCTGGTCTCCGGTACGCAGTTTCGGTCCAGGTTATCCTGCGCCGGCTCTGCGTGCTGTGTCTCCGGGGCGCTGGGAGGGTGCAGTGCGTCCTATGCCTACGCTCCGCTCGTACCGGGCAAATGTGGTAGTGGAGCCTAAGAGAGAAGTGCGCGTAGTAGGCACTAGATCTCCAGTGCTCATCCACAGCCCGGTTCAACCTGTGCCTGCACTCTGGAGGGTACGGGCTGGTGTAGTATTCCAGCCTGGGGGAGTGGTGCCAAGGCTGCGCACCAGAGCTCCAGTACTCCCCCACAGCCCGGTCCTTCAGGTGCCTCGTAACATCAAGCCTCCTGTAGGTCTCTCCAGCCTGGTGGGTCCTGTGGCAGCCCCACGCACCAGGCTGTCTCTCCGTCTCCTCCCTACAGGTGTGCCCGTCTGCCCAGCGGCGCCTGAACTGCCCGTCTGCCCAGCGGCGCCTGAACTGCCCGTCTGCCCAGCGGCGCCTGAACTGCCCGTCTGCCCAGCGGCGCCTGAACTGCCCGTCTGCCCAGCGGCGCTTGAGCTGCCCGTCTGCCCAGCGGCGCCTGAACTGCCAGTCTGCCCAACGGCGCCTGAACTGCCCGTCTGCCATGAGCCTGCAAAGCCGCCCGTCTGCCATGAGCCTGCAAAGCCGCCCGTCTGCCATGAGCCTACAGAGCCGTCCGCCAGACAGGAGCCGCTAGAGCCGTCCGCCAGACAGGAGCCGCCAGAGCCGTCCGCCAGACCGGATCAGCCAGAGCCTTCCGCCAGACCGGATCAGCCAGAGCCTTCCGCCAGACCGGATCAGCCGGAGCCTTCCGCCAGACCGGATCAGCCAGAGCCTTCCGCCAGACCGGATCAGCCAGAGCCTTCCGCCAGACCGGATCAGCCAGAGCCTTCCGCCAGACCGGATCAGCCGGAGCCTTCCGCCAGACCGGATCAGCCGGAGCCTTCCGCCAGACCGGATCAGCCGGAACCTTCCGCAAGACCGGATCAGCCGGAGCCTTCCGCCAGACCGGATCAGCCGGAGCCTTCCGCCAGACCGGATCAGCCGGAGTCCCTCAGCCAGGACCTGCCGGAGTCCCTCAGCCAGGACCTGCCGGAGTCCCTCAGCCAGGACCTGCCGGAGTCCCTCAGCCAGGACCTGCCGGAGTCCCTCAGCCCGGACCTGCCGGAGTCCCTCAGCCCGGACCTGCCGGAGTCCCTCAGCCCGGACCTGCCGGAGTCCCTCAGCCCGGACCTGCCGGAGTCCCTCAGCCCGGAGCTGCTGCCCCTTATCCCGATGCTGCCCCTTCATCTAGGTGGGTTTAGTTGGAGGGTGGTCATTGGGAGGGGGATACAGAGGCGGGGAGTGACTATGGTGGTGTGGGGACAGCGTCCGGAGCCTGAGCCACCACCGTGGTCAGATGCCCACCCAGACCCTCCCCTAGACTTTGTGCTGGTGCGCCCGGAGTTCGCACCTTAAGGGGGGGGTTATGTCAGGTTCCTGACCTATTTCTGTTAGTTTGTTGTATGTGTTAGTTGGTCAGGACGTGAGTTTGGGTGGGCATTCTATGTTGTCTGTTTCTATGTTGGTTTAAGGGTTGCCTGGTATGGCTCTCAATTAGAGGCAGGTGTTTGGCGTTCCTCTAATTGAGAGTCATATTTAGGTAGGTTGTTTCACAGTGTTCGTTGTGGGTGGTTGTCGCTGTGTCTGTGTTTATTGCACCACACGGTACTGTCTCATCTCTCGTTCGTTCTTTCCTGTTCATGAGTGCATTGTTTTTTTATGTTCACCAGTTCAGGTCTGTTTAACGTCGTTTGTTGTTTTGTAGTTTATGCAAGTATAAGTTTTTGTGTTCGTCTTCGTCAGCAAATAAATCTATATGTATTCACAACCCGCTGCACCTTGGTTTAATCCCTGCTCCTCCTCTTCGGATGAAGAGTCGTTACAGTGTGTGTGATTTGGAACATGAGAAGGAGAGAGAGAATGAGGGACACCTGTCTCTAGTCTATTTTACCATTACCTTATGGGATACAATTATTTCCTTATGAACTATCAAGAGTTGTAATTTGAATTGTTATTCTAATTTGATATTTTATTTAGCAGGCAGTGTTGTTTTTAATTACTGGTCCCTGGGGCCCTTTGGTAAATATGCCAATTTGTTTCTCCACATGTCTGCCTATAAAAGGAAGAAAAGATTTTCCCACCTCTAATTTATATGAAGAAGTTTATTGTTGTTTTGTTTTTGTCTTGTTTGACAAATCTCACCAGATTGGATCTGCTGCACGGTTGGGATTTCTCCTTAAGGGGTAACTCTGCGAGGTTGCCATTATGATAAGGGAGTATAAGCAAAATGGTTTCAACAAGTGTTGTTATGCGCTTTGACATTTGTCTTAGAAATCTTGGTAGGAAACAATTGGGAATGTAATAATTTTTCAAAGAGTAAATAGTTGGTCTGGATTTCCAGAATCAGAAATGTCTTAAACTGTTGTTTTGGTCTGTCCTCTCTCGAAGTTATGGAGATAGTAACTACAGATGGTAGTCTTTTGATGCATGGAAGGAATAAATCGCCGAAAACAGTGTGAACACCCCCCACCCCCCCCCCAAACTGGCTGAAGAAATAGTGACAGATGTGTTCACTACGACCTTGTCCTGCACCACTTCTACCGTGAGACCTGAGTCCGAGCCAGCAACCTGTACACAGCGTCCAGTCGAAGTTTTCAACTGCCTTTTTCTCTCATGCCATTTTCTCTCAGGAGTGCGACATGAGTCCACGTGGAGTGAGCATAGAGAGAGATCCTATCATGCCACTGGTGTACTGGTAGACAAATGACAGCGGCGCCACTGTAAATGAGAGTGGCGGCTCAGGTGAGAGATATCAAGTGCCATCCACTTTGAACATGTGCCATTGGAGGACAAATTGACGCTATCGGAAGAAGAACACGAAGACCCGCCAGAAGGATGAGTGCAGGGAAAGAGGGGGTGGTCAACCGTGCTGTAATTAATTTAGGCTTATCTAAAATGGTTTATTTGGGATATCAGGTTGATTGTGGATGTCTGGACACTGTAAAATGTATAGTAATTTAGACTAAGAATGCATTGAGATACCAATCTGTCATTACCACAAGTGTTGAGAATAGTTAATGCTGGGAATGTAAAATGAATATACTGTTTGTTAATCTGCTGACTGCCACATATACAAAAAGGATGTACTTCTCTATAAAAGCTGAGACCCGACACTGTTCGTTGGGCCTTAACTGCGCAACTGTTGAAGTGAATAGTTAACTTCTCCATTTTTTTCAAATCTTATAATAAAGTTGTTTTGAAGAATACAGTCCCTCTCCTTTTGGTTGGAAATTACCACAATATCTCAAAGCTCAAGCCAACTAAAAGGTGGCATAATGTCAGGCGAATCCTCCTACTATAAACTTAGTCCCACCTACCCGAGGAGCTTCTTTTTTTCTATCTATTTCCTGTGTTTTGAGGGGTGCAAAATCCACTTGTCACTTTAATCTCGCTGAATTGATTGCTTTCATTTTACTCCTGCCACTCTTTCATACTCTTGCTTGTGCCTGTCGTTTTTTCCCGTTATGTTATGACCCTGGTAATGGCTGAAATGGGTTCAATGGAACACAATCTCTTTCCGTTGCATCTATAAGAACGTTAAAGATTCGTCAGGGATTTAACCTATCGTCTCGACTCTTACATCACAAGAAAAAGAAAGATTTATTAACTTTATTTTGGTGGGTGTACATTTTTTGTGGAATTTTAAAAAGTAATCATTTAATACAGTTAATTTTTTTACAAATGAGATGTGCTGAATTGAAAACAACTTCAGAAAATGAACACTCAGATTATAGTGATATTATGTCTGATCACCCAAACAATGTAAAGTATGTATAGCTATGTGTAATGTAGAGCCAAGCATGTTGATTTCTATCCTAGGGTATCCTGCTACTGATACATTTATTGAATAATGCAACAGAACGTGACAACAGTAATTAATGAGGCAGTCTAGACGACGCAGTTGAGTGCAGGTAGGCCTACACAGAGCAAGTTTAAGTGGTTGCAGCACTGTCCCACCCTGTTATGTTAATTTATGATTATATGCAAATAGACCATTTTTATTTAAACACAAAATATATTTTAAAAATACATGATACCATTACAAAGTTCTAAGAAAATAAATGTGAAATTTGACACTTGGGTAACTTGACACCCAGCGTCATAACCATTTCATAATATGTCATAACAGCTGACATAACTTGTCAATGTTTTATAATACGTTCATGAGTGTCATGAAACATATATTTAGACCTGTTGTGACATATATTGTGTTATTTTATGGCTGGTTATGACACCGACATAAGAGTGTCAAAACACACAAAACCTACCACAAGGCAAAACACCATAGCCTACGTGTCAACAGTATGTTTATGTTATATCTTTATTTTTTTACATTTACTATATTTGCTCACACATTGATGTCAGACATGCACCCACCTCAATGCTCTTTTGTTGATTACTGGGCTGAATGCAAAAGCAAATTTCAGGAGCAGGACAAGTCTTTTTGACTGATGACTGACAATAGGGAATGCATGTGATAGGCCTATCTGGCTTATATGATTATGATGGTCATAATGCTTCTTGACAGTGTCATAAAGTGTATTTTTTTAGTCCAAGTAGTGACACAGGAAGGTCATAATGCTTCATGACACTTATTTAAAATATGATGAAAAAAATTACTAAAGAATTCGTTACGACAACAAAGGATTTAAGAAACAAACTTTAAAATGAAAGGAAACTTCTTGGCAGGGAAAAAAAATACTTGAATAAATGTGGGTTTTGACACACTTGTGGGTGTCATAACCAGCTGTAAAATAACAATACTGTATGTCACAACAGGGTAAATGTATGGGTCATAAGTATTATGTACATATTATTACAAACAAATCTATCAATAAATGGTTTTGACAAGTTATGTAAGCTGTTATGGCATATTATGACATGGTTATGGCTGTGTTATAACGTGTTATGACACTGGGTGTCAAGTAAAGTGTTACCGACAATTGAATAATTGAATTCCCACCAAAATCCCTGAAAACCATTTACTGAAAGATTCTTTCTCACCTATCTACACACAATACCCCATAATGACAAAGTAAAAACATGTTTTTAGAAATGTTAGCACATTTATTGAAAATTAAATGCATAAATATCTAATTTACATAAGTATTCACACCAGTGTCTATACTTTGTAGAAGCATATTTGGCAGCAATTACAGTTGTGAGTCTTTCTGGGTAAGTTTCTACGAGCTTTCCACACCTGGATTGTGCAACATTTGCCCATTTATTCTTTTAAAAATGCTTCAAGTCAAATTGGTTGTGGATCAATGCTAGACAACCATTTTCAGGTCTTGCCATAGATTTTCAAGTAGATTTAAGTCAAAGCTGTAACTCGGCCACTCAGGAACATTCACAGTCTTCTTGGGAAGCAACCCCAGTGTTGATTTGGCCTTGTGTTTTAGGTTGTTTTCCTGCTGAAAGGTCTCCCAGTGTCTGGCGGGATAGCAGACTGAACCAGAATTTCATCTATGATTTTCCCTGTGCTGAGTTCCATTTATTTATTTATAAATAAAATGTTTTACCCCCTTTTTCGTGGTATCCAGTTGGTAGGCGTTACTGTCTTGTCTCATTGCTACAACTCCCATACGGACTCGGGAGAGGCAAAGGTCAAGAGCCATGCGTCCTCTGAAACACAACCCAACCAAGCCGCACTGCACATCCAACCCGGAAGCCAGCCGCACCAATGTGTCAGAGGAAACACTGTACACCTGGCTACCGATGAGACAAGGATATCTCTGCCGGACAAACCCTCCCTAACCCGGACGACGCTGGGCCAATTGTGCACCGCGCCATGGGCCTCCAGGTCGCAGCCAGCTGCGACAGCGCCTGGGCTCAAACCCAGAATCTCTGGTGGCACAGCTAGCGCTGCGATGCAGTGCCTTAGACTACTGCGCCACCCGGGAGGCCCTCATTCAGTTTCTTTTTTATCCGGAAACACTCCCCAGTCCATAACTATTACAAGCATACCCATCACATGACACAGCCACCACTATGCTTGAAAGTATGGAGAGTGGTACTCAGTGATGGGTTTTGTTGGATTTGCCTGAAAGTGATATTCAATGTCTTCTTTTTTTCCCCACCCATCTAGCAATAGGTGCCCTTCTTTGCGGTGCATTGGAAAACCTACCTGGTCTTTGTGGTTTAATCTGTGGTTGAAATTCACTGCTCAGCTGAGGGACTTCACAGATAATTGTACAGTATGTTTGGGGTACAGAAATGAGGAAGTCATTAAAAATCATGTTAAATATGGGGGGATTGGAGGGACGCCATGTGCGACTGACGTGTTTTCCGTTTGCTCCCGTGGTATTTTTAAAGTTTATGTGAATTTTGCAGCAGAACCGTATTTATTTTCATATATTATTTTGGTGATCCCTTCCCGTAAAAACCAAGACTACTTTACTTCCAAATGTCAGCATGTCGACGAAACATAAGGCTAAAAGCATGACTTTGAGAAAACCCGGCCTACAAGACACACTCTCATCACCGCCCTCTCCTGAGCCTGACGGCCCGGGGACTGACACTTTACCCGGGGGGGCGGCTTGGCCTGGCGGCGCTGAAATGAACATTCTCGAGGCCATCAAACTACTACGCTCTGAGATAGTTGAAATGAAAACGGAGGTGGTTAATACGATTGAGGCCCGAATAAAGGAGGTTTCTGATACTTTAAAAGCAGATCTAACCATCCTGCGGAACGAGACGGTGCCAGCAATCACATCACTCAAAACAACAATGGCGTCGCACACTAGAACGATTGCAGCACTGGAGACCTCCGCTACAAATGTCTCCGACTTAACTACATCCCTGGAGGCTGACGTGAAACGCCTCGCTGCGGATTTGAAAAAGGTGAAGGAGAGCTGTGTAAGTTTAGAGGGATTCTCTCGCCGCAATAACCTGAGACTTGTATCAGTCCCAGAGTCAGCGGAAATGCCTCGCGCCACGGATTTCGTTTCTGGGCTGCTGAAGGATGTTCTTGCCTTAGATGAAAAGCCCCTGATTGATCGTGCCCACCGGTCGCTGCGCCCAAAGCCCCGGGATGGGGAGAGGCCCCGTGACATAATTCTTCGAGTGCACTTTTTCCATGAGAAGATGGAGATTCTCCGACGAGCCCGCAATACCACTCTGAGCTTTCAAGGACAGAGCTTCTCCATCTACCAGGACTACTCCCCCACTGTTTCCAGGCAGCGCGCAGCTTTCGGGCAGGCCAAGCGACTACTTCGGGACCATCCAGGTGTGAAGTACGGACTGCGATTCCCGGCCCGTTTATGGCTATCTCATGATGGTAAAGACTACACATTTGAATCTCCGGATGAGGCTCTCTCTCACATTCAACGTCACATCAAGAAGTCTTGAACTTTGCTCATAGTTCAGCAACTGTTGCTTGCGAACTGTGGATAGTAAGTAACCCACCTGTGGTACAATTATGTTTAGCTACAACATGCTAATTTTGTATAGTTGGGGCGTTGGCGAACCCATTCAGGCTTATTTGATGTGATCAAATGTTTTGATCATCTAGTGTGCTTGCCTTACAAGCATTCAGTCATTTTAATTTCATTGTATTGAGGTTTTACTTTACTCCTGTGTTTCTAGGCTGTCTTGCTCACCTATTCAGTTTGTTTACATAGTGTCTCAGTGACTCAAAATATTCTTGGCTATTTGTTTACTGCATCCGTTTGCATTGACCCAGTAAACAGTAAATGCTTCCCGAGGCGACACGTTTTTTGGGGTCCTCACTTAAATTTTAAAAGTTCTGAGCGTCATTTATGCCCAGCAAGCGTTCAACGTTGCGCACACGTAGTTTTTTGGTATTGGTTGTAAGCTGTCTCAGCATTCAACTAGACAACTATTATAATAATAATCATTATTATTATTTTTGATTGTCTTACTACGATTTCCTTACTTCAAATTAGGTCTTCGGCTGAGAGCCTTTATACATTTTATTTATTTTATTTATTTTCTCTCTCAAATGCCTGTTATAAGACTGGGAATATAATTATATACATCTACAAGTGGTGCTTTTGTAATTTCGTTTGCACAAGGGATTCACTTTTATTTATTTTTATTTAAAAAATGATTATCTTTTTTTTGCTGTTTGATCCACTAACAAAACGCGACTTTAAAGAGCGGGACTGTGGGTTTAGGTTTAAGACCGCACTCTCACAGACATACTGTGCGAAGAGAACATGTTCTATTTAGGCTTGTACCTCGTTTGGGGAGGTATTGTCTGGGATGGGGGGAGGGGGTGGGGGGAGGGGTTGAATTGTTCAGTTCTAATGTTGTCATTCTGTCTTTTTCGTTTTTTTTTCTGTACTTTTCCCAAACATCTACCACCGTACATTATTACTCTGAGACAAGTTATTCTGGGGTTTTTGGGCGCTCATTGCTTTTCCATTCTATGCTCTAATGACAGGGTTGTATAACGGGAATGCCCAGAGGGGCCGAAACAATGCGATCAAGTACATTTCGTGGAACATCAAAGGGGTTAATAACCCAGTGAAGCGTAAGAGGGTGTTGACACACTTAAAGGGTTTGAATGCAAATATTGCATTTCTACAAGAGACTCACTTGAGGACTGGTGAGCACTTTAGGATGCGTAGGGACTGGGTTGGTCAAGTGTTCCACTCTAACTTTCATAGTAAATCAAGAGGGGCTGCCATTTTGGTTGATAAAGCTACTCCCTTTGTAGCTTCTGAGGTTATCGCTGATCCTAAGGGACGATACATCATAGTAACCGGTAAACTGTTTTCTACCCCTCTTGTTTTGGCTAGTGTTTATGCTCCCAATTGGGATGACACAAGTTTCATTTCTTCCTTTTTGTCTGCTATACCAAATTTAGATTCTCATTTGTTGATTTTAGGGGGGGATTTCAACTGCAAAATGTCCCCAGTTCTTGACAAGTCCTCACGAACAACTACAGGCCCATCTAAATGTGCCCTACTTATTCAAGCCTTTCTTCAGAAATATGCCATGTTTGAGGCCTGGCGTTTCCTACATCCTACAGATAGACAGTATTCCTTTTATTCTCATGTCCATCAAACATACTCCCGGATTGATTACTTCTTTTTGGACAAAAAACTTCTGCCTAACCTTCGGCAGTGTACTTACAAGAGTATTGTTATTTCTGACCATTCACCATTAGTGCTTGAACTAGAGTTTCCCCAGCGACCTCCTATGTGTTATCAATGGCGTCTCAACCCCATTTTACTCTCAGATAAGGAGTTTGTCAATTTCATTTCTTCTGAAATCACCTTATTCCTAGAAACTAATTCAACACCAGGTATGTCCTGCTCTACCATATGGGAGTCTCTCAAAGCATACCTACGTGGCCAAATTATCTCTTATACAGCCAACCAAAACAGAGTTCGCTCTCAGCGACTTCGGGACCTGAGCGAATCCATAGCCACATTGGATGAGAAGTATGCTACGGTTCCTTCCTCTGATCTGCATAAAGAGCGCCAACTACTCCAATCTGAATTTGATGAGCTTTCTACCAGGCAAGCTGAACAGTTACTCTTGCGAGCTCGGTACAGAGTGTATGAACAAGGCGACAAGGCCAGTAAACTCCTTGCACATCAGATCCGTAAATCTGAGGCCTCACGTTTAATCCCACAAATAAGGACCCCGTCTGGTGCCACCACAGTTATACATAAAGAGATCAATGATCAATTCAAACAATTTTACTCTGCGCTATACACCTCTGAATCCCCTCAAGACCCTTTGCTGATTGATTCCTTCTTTAATGGCCTGCATATGCCTTCAATTGATACAGACACCCATGACTGTCTAGAAGAAGAATTTACACCTGAGGAGATTGCAACAGCAGTGTCCGCAATGAAAAGTGGTAAATCACCGGGTCCGGATGGTTTTCCAACCGAATTTTACAGGACGTTTTCTGGTCTGCTTTGCCCATTCTTGTCTCGACTATTTGCAGAGTGCCTTGATACCTCAAAGCTACCGCCTACTCTTTATCAGGCTTCAATTTCATTACTATTAAAGAAAAACAAAGACCCCCTGGAATGTGGATCCTATCGCCCAATCTCGCTTTTAAACTGTGATTACAAAATTCTAGCCAAGCTTTTAGCCATCCGTATGGAAGGCTCGCTGCACCAAGTAATACACTCTGACCAGACTGGCTTTGTGAGAAATAGGCATTTGTTTTTCAATATTAGGCGCCTTATGAATATACTGTACTCCCCAGCGTCGGAGGACCCAGAGGTAGTGGTCTCACTTGATGCAGAAAAAGCGTTTGACCGCGTTGAGTGGGATTACCTAACAGCTACCCTTTATAGATTTGGCTTTGGTCCCAAATTCATTGCGTGGATAAAGATTCTTTATTTTTCCCCCATGGCTTCGGTACGGACTAACAACTTGTCCTCTGACTATTTTCCCTTGCACCGCGGATCCAGACAGGGCTGTCCACTCTCCCCCTTGTTGTTTGCTTTGGCAATCGAACCTCTCGCCATTGCACTACGCTCTAATGATGCCATTCAAGGAATAATCAGGACGGGCTCAGAGCAGAAAGTCTCGCTATATGCGGATGACCTCCTTTTGTTTATCTCTAACCCTGATACCTCATTGCCACGCGCCTTATCTGTTCTTAAAAGGTTTGGATCAATCTCAGGGTACAAGCTGAATCTAGGCAAGAGTGAGCTTTTTCCTGTAAACAAGGCTGCTTTAAAGTGCTCTTTTACAAGTTCTCAGTTTAGGATTGTCCGGGATCAATTCACCTACTTGGGAGTTAAAGTGACAAGGAAATATTCAAATCTGTTTCAGGAAAACTTGGTTGCTCTAGCAGACAGTTTGAAACAATCTTTTACTTTTTGGAAGTCGCTACCTCTTTCTCTTATCGGAAGGATTAATGTCATTAAAATGAGTGTGTTGCCCAAATTTCTATATTTATTTCAATGTTTACCCATTTTTATTCCAAAATCTTTTTTTATTTCACTGGATCAAACATTCATGCATTTCATTTGGGATGGCAAGGTACCACGGATTGGTAAAAAACATTTACAGAAGCCTAAGTCATTGGGGGGTTTAGCTCTACCAAATTTTCAGACATACTATTGGGCTGCAAATTTCAGAGCCCTTCTGTACTGGCTGCAGACTGATCCTACTGGCCCCAGACCACTCTGGGTCCAGATGGAGTCTGAATCGTGTAAACCTGCTGCACTTTCTTCTGTGTTGTGCTCGTCTCTCCCAGTGTCCCTAGGCAAAAGGTGTGTCAACCCAATTGTAAAGCAGTCTCTTAAAATTTGGAATCAGTTCCGTTTAGCCTTTGGCCTCCGAGGCTTTTCTCTATCAGGCCCAATCAATCAGAACATTTTATTTCCTCCATCTTTGAATGATGGGGCTTTTGGCATCTGGCACTCACTAGGCCTCTCCTCACTAGCCCAATTATTCTTTGATGACACATTTGCCTCTTTTGCTCAGCTACAGGAAAGGTTCAACCTCCCCCAATCCCACTTTTTCCGCTATCTCCAGACTAGGAACTTTGTCAGAGCTAACACACCTGAATTTCCCCATAGGCCTGCGAATACAGCTATAGAGAGCATCTTGGAGCTGAACAAGCTTCCTAGGGGCACAATTTCAGATGTATATGCAATCATTCATGACTTACAGAACCCTTCTTTGGTGCCTTTAAAGACTCGATGGGAAAAGGATTTGGGGGAGGAACTTGGGGAAGACACCTGGGAATCTGTGCTGCGCAGGGTGCATTCGTCCTCTTTTAGCACTAGACACAGCCTCATTCAATTCAATGTGGTTCACCGTATCCACTGGTCTGGGGCCAGACTTGGAAGAATATTCTCTGATTTTGATCCTACCTGTGTCAGATGTAAAATTGAACCAGCCACACTGTTGCATATGTTCTGGGGCTGTCATAAACTGTCAGGTTTCTGGGAATTAATATTTAAATGTTTCTCTGATATATATGACACTGTTATAGATCCGTCTCCCCTTACAGCCCTTTTTGGTGTACTGCCCATAGGTACCCCCCTGTCAAGAATCCAGTCGGACACTGTTGCTTATACAACTCTTTTAGCTAGACGGCTAATACTACAGAACTGGAAGATGGCAGCTCCCCCATCTTATACATATTGGGTGAGAGACGTGTTGTGCTCTCTGAAACTAGAAAAAATTAAATTAAATTCACGTGGGAACCCCAAACTGTTTAATGAGGCTTGGGCTCCATTCCGGTGTTACTTTAAACAGTCCATCCTCTGATGGCATTCCTATTAAAACCAAAATAAGTCTGTATTTGACCCCCCTGTGACTTACTTAGGGGTTGGATGAGCATTTCTCTGTGTTTTTTCTGGGGGGGGGGGCATTAAGGTTGATGTGCTTATTGATTGTGACCTGCGGATGCCTTGTTCATCTTGCCGGGGCAGAGACTAAGGTGTGAGCTTGTTTTTCCCAGTTATTTTTATTTTTAAATTTTGTTCACGCCTACATAAAATTATTATTATTCATTTTTTATTTTAAAGCATTGTAAACTTTTCATTTTTGGTCCAGTGGATGGTTGGTCTGTGGCCTTGACTGTCTGTGAGTGGTTGCATTTCTCCACCCCATCCCTTGACTGTTTACAGGAACAATGGTGAGGTGGTTGCTCTGTATTGTGTGTAGGCCAGTCACACAAAATCTAAATTTAATCAATTTAAATTCCGTTTGTAACACAACATTATTTGGCAATAATCAAGGGGTGTGAATACTTTCTGAAGGCACTGTGTATAGACAGGTGTTTCTTTCTAAATCATGTCTAAACAATTGAATTGGCCACAGGTGGACTCCAATCAAGTTGTAGTCTCAGGGATGATCAAAGGAAATTGGATGCACCTGAGCTCAATTTGGAGTGTGATAGCAAAGGGGTGTGAATACTTATGCAAACAAAATATTTCAGTGTTTAATTTTCAGAAAATGTACACAAATGTCTAAAAACATGTATTTACTTTGTCTTTATGGGGTATTGTGTGTAGATTGGTGAGACATATGTTTTTTTAAATCCATTTTGAATTCAGGCTGTAACACAACATTTGAAATAAGTCAAGAAGTATGAATACTATATATTTATACCTGTTGTGACATATATTACAATATTTTATGGCTGGTTATGAGACCTACATAAGTGTCAAAACGCACAAAACCTACCACACCAGGCAAACCTTTCAATTACACCATAGCCACAGGTGGACTCCAATCAAGTTGAAGTTACAGCTCAAGTATGATCAAAGGAAATTGGATGCACCTGAGCTCAATTTGGAGTGTCATAGCAAAGGGGTGTGAATACTTACTGTATGTAAATGAAATATTTCATTATTTCATTTTCAATAAATGTACAGAAATGTCTAAAAACATGTTTTCACTTTGTCCTTATGGCGTATTGTGTGTAGATGGGTGAGACATTTTTTTTAATCCATTTTGAAATCAGGCTGTAACACAACATTTGGAATAAGTCAAGGGGTATGAATACTGGCACACCCTGATCTGTTTCACCTGTCTTTGTGCTTGTCTCCACCCACCTCCAGGTGTCGCCCATCTTCCCCATTATCCCCTGTGTATTTATACCTGTCTTCTCTGTTTGTTGCCAGTTTGTCTTGTTTTGCCAAGTCAACCAGCGTGTTTTTCCCTAGCTCTGTTTTTCCCTAGTCCTCCCAGTTCTGACCTTTTGCCTGCCCTGACACTGAGCCCGCCTGCCTGTCCATTCTGCCTGCCCTAACCTCGAGCCTGCCTACCGCCCTGTACCGTTTGGATTCTGACCTGGTTGTGAACTCTTGCCTGTCCTCGACATGCCTCTTGCCTGCTCCTTGTTTTATAATAAATATCAGAGACTCAAACCATCTGCCTCTTGTGTCTGCATCTGGGTCTCGCCTTGTGTCGTTATAGAATACTATATATTTAGACCTGTTGTGACATATACTACAATATTTTATGGCTGGATATGATAACTACATAAGTGTCAACCTACCACACCAGGCAAACAATTAAATTACACCATAACCTACTTGTAAACAGTGTGTTTATATACAGTGGGGAGAACAAGTATTTGATACACTGACAATTTTGCAGGTTTTCCTACTTACAAAGCATGTAGAGGTCTGTAATTTTTATCATATGTACACTTCAACTGTGAGAGAAGGAATCTAAAACAAAAATCCAGAAAATCACATTGTATGATTTTTAATTAATTAATTTGCATTTTATTGCATGACATAAGTATTTGATACATCAGAAAAGCAGAACTGAATATTTGGTACAGAAACCTTAGTTTGCAATTACAGAGATCATACGTTTCCTGTAGTTCTTGACCATGTTTGCACACACTGCAGCAGGGATTTTGGCCCACTCCTCCATACAGACCTTCTCCAGATCCTTCAGGTTTCGGGGCTGTCGCTGGGCAATACGGACTTTCGGCTCCCTCCAAAGATTTTCTATTGGGTTCAGGTCTGGAGACTGGCTAGGCCACTCCAGGACCTTGAGATGCTTCTTACGGAGCCACTCCTTAGTTGCCCTGGCTGTGTGTTTCGGGTCGTTGTCATGCTGGAAGACCCAGCCACGACCCATCTTCAATGCTCTTACTGAGGGAAGGAGGTTGTTGGTCAAGATCTCGCGATACATGGCCCCATCCATCCTCCCTTCAATACGGTGCAGTTGTCCTGTCCCCTTTGCAGAAAAGCATCCCCAAAGAATGATGTTTCCACCTCCATGCTTCACGGTTGGGATGGTGTTCTTGGGGTTGTACTCATCCTTCTATTCCTCCAAACACGGCGAGTGGAGTTTAGAGCAAAAAGATCTATTTTTGTCTCATCAGACCACATGACCTTCTCCCATTCCTCCTCTGGATCATCCAGATGGTCATTGGCAAACTTCAGACGGGCCTGGACATGCGCTGGCTTGAGCAGGGGGACCTTGCGTGCGCTGCAGGATTTTAATCCATGACGGCGTAGTGTGTTACTAATGGTTTTCTTTGAGACTGTGGTCCCAGCTCTCTTCAGGTCATTGACCAGGTCCTGCCGTGTAGTTCTGGGCTGATCCCTCACATTCCTCATGATCATTGATGCCCCACGAGGTGAGATCTTGCATGGAGCCCCAGACCGAGGGTGATTGACCGTCATCTTGAACTTCTTCCATTTTCTAATAATTGTGCCAACAGTTGTTGCCTTCTCACCAAGCTGCTTGGCTATTGTCCTGTAGCCCATCCCAGCCTTGTACAGGTCTACAATTTATCCCTGATGTCCTTACACAGCTCTCTGGTCTTGGCCATTGTGGAGAGGTTGGAGTCTGTTTGATTGAGTGTGTGGACAGGTGTCTTTTATACAGGTAACGAGTTCAAACAGGTGCAGTTAATACAGGTAATGAGTGGAGAACAGGAGGGCTTCTTAAAGAAAAACTAACAGGTCTGTGAGAGCCGGAATTCTTACTGGTTGGTAGGTGATCAAATACTTATGTCATGCAATAAAATGCGAATTAATTACTTAAAAATCATACAATGTGATTTTCTGGATTTTTGTTTTAGATTCCGTCTCTCACAGTTGAAGTGTACCTATGATAAAAATGACAGACCTCTACATGCTTTGTAAGTAGGAAAACCTGCAAAATCGGCAGTGTATCAAATACTTGTTCTCCCCACTGTATAT